>NW_026731787.1:0-12500 GCF_028476545.2 Physella acuta
ATATATATATATATATATATATATATATATAAAGCGAGAGGAAAATATAAAGATTACATGTTTAATCAACTTTTTAGCCATCCCGGCTAGACATCGCACTGGCTATTAAAAGAATGACCCCACCACAACTTAAAGGCTCATTGTGTTTAATTAGGTTCATCAATCATAAAATTATATACACGCAATAATGCCATCACGTTTACTTTTAATGGCTATAAACTTTCCATGATTATATGTATACGACGTTTTTTTTAATTCATGCAGCTATCAGTGAACTTTTTGGAAATAAAAACAATTATAGCGTCAATTGTCTTAGCTTACGTTATAAAATTACAGATATTATTACTACATGACATTGTTACGCAAACTCATTGAAAGTCAAACTGAAATTAATGTATGTATTGGCTATTGAAAAATCAGCACCACCACAATTCAAGACTTCCACAAACCCACAAACACAGTCCCATTCATCCATTCAACATTTATTTCTATAATTAAAATATATTATATAAATAACCGTAGTCATTAAATTAAGGGGATTAGATAGTAAATGATGAACTAGCAAGTTATTAGTCTCATTAAAAAAACAAATCTATATAAAAAAAAATTAAATTCTACAGAATTTTAACAATTGACTTGATGGGACTATTTAAAGGCGCTTGTCATCAGCTAAAGTGCTGTTTCAATTTAGCTTTACAGATTAAGATTGACTTATCATATCGAAACGTTTTAAAGTTTTAGTACGTTAAGCCTTGAATAGTAAACTATTGAACTAAATAAACGTATGTTTTATTTTAACAAACAACAAAAATTTATGTTACACGATCCTTTTTTTAATTTTAGTCGTATATTTTTTTTAAACAACTAAGTCGGACAAGTTTGTAATACCGGAAGTCTTAACGATATTTTCGCTGCAGTTTTTAGCATTGCTGCAGTTTGCACATTCGGACGTTGTTTATCAAACGCTAATGATGATGACTAAGTCAACAAAATGCTCGTTTCTTCGTCAGAAAAAAAATGACAACACAAATCAAAGCACTGCTGAAATGTAAATACAAACTTTTAAAGAAGTCGAAAAATAGAGAAATAAAATTGAGAGTAATGATTTGAAATACAAAAATATATTGTTTTTTGTCTTGGCATAACTCGGAGGAGAAAATGAGGAACAGGGCTTGAGAATAGGCAAAGTTCAGCTAAAAGACGAATAAACAGCGGTTTTTGTTTTATTTAGAATCATCATAAGAACGGTGAAATAATGAGATACTTTGTCTTAGTGATATAAAACTTCTTACGAAACGGATTGTACAAAGTAAAGAGAATAACCTATAAACTGTATTTAGTTTTAATAGTTAACCTGAATATAGTTTGATAGCGGTAGAGAGCTCTAGACAGACTGCTAAACCGGATGTCGCGTGTTCGAATCCAGGTTCGTCAGTAGAATGTCCAAGTCTACCCAGCTCTGATGGGTACCTAACTCAATTAGAGAAAAACAAAGGTGGCTAACCATAGTGCTGACCACACTATCCCTTCAAGTGCCGAGGTCTCTGAAGCAGATGGACTCTACTTCATCTGCTTCATGTGTCTTGGGTACGGACGGGAAAAGATGACGATGATGATGATAATGATGATGATGATGATAGATTTAACGTATGGGGATGATAGTGGAGGAGGGGTGGGGTGGGTTGACGCTACAATGAAGTCTGGAGTCAGTGAGGTCAAATTAAAACGTACTTTGAACAAGATATACTTTGTGAGACAAAGAACAAACCAAACACCTACTACCTTATTGACAAAATAATAATTTACAATAATATAAATGTAAAACATGAATTGTACAAAAAAAACCTCAGGATTTAAAGACATACCACTCGGTATTGCGACTTAAAACACCACAAAGCAAATGTCTACTAGACAAGAAGCCGACAAAAGTCTATTTGTTTCATTCTATTTCTCTAGAGGTCTTCCCCAACTTTGTAAGGTTTGCCATGTAATTGCGGATCCATTTCTTTCTTAGCTGTGCTGTATGTTGGATATGTTAGAGTAAATCGGAATCCTTACTTTCTTATGTGGCGTAAAGCTACGTTAAATAACATATTATTGTAATCGTTGCCTTGTTGAACTTTTAGGTATCTGTATCTTCTAAGTAACGTTAAATTAAATGAATGTAATTAGGTGTTGAACTTTGGTGAATGTGCGTCTCTTTAGTTACATTAGATAAAATAAATGTAATTGTTGGACTATAGTGTGTGGGCGTGCGTCTATTTAATTACATCAAATCAAATAAACGTAATTACTTGTTTAACTTCTGTGTATGTGTGTGCGTCAGTGAATAAAATCAAATAAAAAAAAGTAATTACTTGTTTAACTTTTGTGTATGTGTGTGTGCATCGTTTCAAAATTTGTTCTTACCACTGTGTTGGTGTTTTAAAAAAGCTGTTGGCGTCTGATTGACAGAGGAGTGGGTGTCCGTGGTTACGGCAAGGTTGGTGTCAATATGGTTATGATATTGTTGGTTACTATATGGTTTTGATATTATTGGTGTCTATATGGTTATGGTATTTTTTTGGTAGCCATATGGTTCTGTATTGTCGGTATCTATATGGTTATGATATGGTTGGTGTAAATGGTTATGATATTGTTGGTTTCTATATGTTTATGATAAGGTTGGTGTATAAGGTTATGAAAGCTATCGAGCTTCATCTACCCAAGCTTTACCGACTCGACCACACCGACCCCTACACCCGTACATAATTTAAGCATATATTTAATTTACTTTAGCAGTTTATGGCTGGCTTGATGGACTCTCAAAGTACTCCAGATTGTTTATACAACTTATACAATTAATTTTTTACGGTAAAATCTTTTAAATTACCGCTTTTTTATTCTGTTCCCTGTGGATAAAAGCCCTTGTGTGAGTAATCTAATGTACAACAGACAAACGTACAGACAAACGTACAAACTTACCTGCGTAACAACATCCAGACCAAGGCACGTGCTAGAACGGCCTGCATGAGTGACGCTTCCATTACTGGATAATTTACATTCAGAAATCGAATAATAGATTCCCTAAATGAATAACTTAGATAATGCGCGTTAGATTAAACAGACGAAACCTTAAGTGAACCAGACTATTGAAATTCTGGAGATCAAATAATTGCAAAGCCTCTGCTGTTCAATTCTTAACAGACTCAAAGACTGGCATTTTCTTTTAGCTGATGTCATTGATATATATTTACTTCTGCTTTATGCATTAACGTGTGCACAGACAGTTTAAATATAGATTTCCTTGCTTTTCAGGATTGTAAACCAAATTAGGGCTATTTACGTCAAATTGAATTTTGTTTTTTTCCTAATTTCAAGACGAGATTGGGGCTGGGCTGGCTTGGATGTGTCAGTCATTGAGCCTGGGCTTTGATATCCGCATACAAGGTGGTGTTCATATCTTACATTTGTGTACTAGATATCTACACAATCCAGTCTTCTCATTTGACATTTGTGTACTAGATATCTACACAATCTTGTCTTCTTATCTTACATTTGTGTACTAGATATCTACACAATCTTGTCTTCTTATCTTACATTTGTGTACTAGATATCTACACAATCTTGTCTTCTTATCTTACATTTGTGTACTAGATATCTACACAATCCAGTCTTCACATTTAATATTTGTGTACTAGATATCTACACAAACTTGTCTTCACATTTAACATTTGTGTACTAGATATCTACACAATCTTGTCTTAACATAAACATTTGTGTACTACATATCTACACAATCGTGTCTTCACATTTAACATTTGTGTACTAGATATCTACACAATCTTGTTTTCACATTTAACATTTGTGTACTAGATATCTACACAATTTTGTTTTCACATAACATTTGTGTACTAGATATCTACACACAATCTTGTCTTCACATTCATCGTTTGTGTACTAGATATCTATACACACACAAGGTGGTCTTCACATTCATCATTTGTGTACTAGATATCTACACAATCTTGTCTTAACATAAACATTTGTGTACTAGATATCTACACACAATCTTGTCTTCACATTCATCGTTTGTGTACTAGATATCTATACACACACAAGGTGGTCTTCACATTCATCATTTGTGTACTAGATATCTACATAATCTTGTCTTCACATTTAACATTTGTGTACTAGATATCTACACATAATCGTGTCTTCACATTTAACATTTGTGTACTAGATATCTACACATAATCGTGTCTTCACATTTAACATATAACATTTGTCTACCTACAAAGTGGTCTACACAGTAAAGTGTGTGTACTAGATATCAAGAAATACAAATATCTACACACATAAGTTCGCCTTCACACTTAACATTTGTGTACTAGATATATTCACATAGAAGGTTTCCTTCAAAATTAACATTATATAATTACGGATCTCCCCCAATAAAGTATTCTTCTTAGTCTGTACAAAGTAAATAATCCTGCTTTAACGATTTGTAATTGCACCCAATTTGATATACAAATACTAGGAGGTACTTGAGCAGTAGCGAAGGGAAGGTGGGGGATTGGGGGGATATATATATATATATATATAAATATATATATATATATATATATATATATATATATATATATATATATATGTGTGTGTGTGATTTTATACATATGGAAAAATGTTTGAACCCCTCCCATGACCAATTCCTGGCTACGCCACTGTACTTGAAGTAGCTAGACTTAGCTTTCATCAATGAAATTCATAGAATTAACATACCAGTACCTGTTTAAAAAACATTTCTATCGATTACTGGTCAGAAATCAACTGGTCGATTGCCACATGCGTCTTTAAGTGAATAGACCCAGAACCTTTCTCAAGGACTTGTGACTTGTAAATAAGAAAAATGGCTGGATTAATTGGACTGACGTAGAACACATGTTTAATGCAGGCTCTATAAAAGATATCAACTAGAATAGACTAGAAAAAGGTCGTAAGACTCATTAAATATTCTTAAAATCACTTACGATGCTATAAAACAAATTTGATTATAAAATCATGTTTGATTATCGTCGGACTTTACTAAATTTTGATCTATTTCAAGCTTTTATTATTTTCAGTAACTAAACAATTATTTTTTAAAAGACAAAAAAGTGAGTTGTTTAATTTTGTCATTGAAAATGTTCATAAACATGGCATATATAGGCCATGGGGTTTAGAACAGTGTTCTTGTATTAAACATTTTATCGGCAAAGTTTTGATAACAAATTACTACAAAGTGGGATTTTAAGAAGACTAATGACGGAGTTTCTGTGCAGCTAATCAATGTTTTTCTTACGAAAGCGAAACTACTGTTTTTTTTTAAGTTATGTTTTGAGCATTAAACACAACACATTATTTTCAAGTACCCTACATTTGCAACTTTTGTATTATTGATTCTAAAAATATTAAATTTTAAATATTTTTTTAAACTTCATTTTTTAAATTTTATTTTTTACGGCCGATATAAAGGCAAAATTGACAAAAACACGATTTTTATCCATGTAAACAATAATGATGGAAGGATACTAGTCAACTTGTCAATGTCAATTACGCCGCCCACGTCTACACTGCGTGTGTAGAAGCACCGCCCACGTCCACACTGTGTGGGTAGAAGTGCCGTCCACACTGTGTGGGTAGAAGTGCCGCCCATGTCCAAACTGTGTGGGTAGAAGTGCCGCCCACGTCCACACTGTGTGGGTAGAAGTGCCGTCCACACTGTGTGGGTAGAAGTGCCGCCCACGTCCAAACTGTGTGGGTAGAAGTGCCGTCCACACTGTGTGGGTAGAAGTGCCGCCCACGTCCACACTGTGTGGGTAGAAGTGCCGTCCACACTGTGTGGGTAGAAGTGCCGCCCACGTCCAAACTGTGTGGGTAGAAGTGCCGCCCATATTTACAGTGTGTGGGTAGAAGTACCGCCCACATTTACAGTGTGTGGTTAGAAGTGCCGCCCATATCCACACTGTGTGGGTAGAAGTGCCGCCCACGATTAGACTTTGCGTGTACGAAAGCCGCCCCTGATTCTCCAGAGCCCGTCCAAGAATGATGCCATAATAACAAGCCCAAGAAAACGCGAGAGATTGTTCTACTAATTTGGTCCTTCCTATGACGGGAAATGGAATTTAGCAGCTAAGTAACATCTCGTCGACACCGCGAGAGTCTCGCGCTGAAAATAGACGGTCATGTGATGGACACTTCTATCTGTCATCAGACTCAGCTGAGTCTCGTTTAATGCCGGACAATTTGATGCATGCTCTTCTGACTGTCTTAATAATGTTTTTTCTACAAGAGCCATGTCATGAAGAGAAATGTTTAGAGTACCAGCTCTTCGACCGTCCTAACATAACATTAATTAGTTGTTGATCAGCTGAAGTGAGGAAGAGAAAGTTGTTTTCGATGTTAATGATTTCTGTATGCCTGATAGTGTGGAGATGATCTGTTTTTGTTTTTTTACCTTGGTTAAAAAAGGGAGTTATATCTTGTATACGGTCATTACCGAATCATCAGCCAGACGACAACATGGTTGAGAATCGTGCATTGTTCTTACCCATGTTAGCAGTAGAAGACGGGTGTGTTGAAAGGTAGAGCGTAGACTTCTAAGCTGAAAGTCTCAAGTTTGGATCCTTAAGTTCACACAGCTCTGATGTAGGCTACACATTGTTACAAATGCTAGATGCAGGTGCGAGATAACGTATATATAAGCAGCTGATAAGCATAAAGTCCTTATAATGCATTATATAAATCCTTCGTACTTTACAACCTTTGAAAATACATTAACTTGACGAAGAGAACAGTTGACGATAACTACAATAACTACTAGAGCCCTACGATAACTAAACTTAACGACGACTAAAGGATGACTTAAACGATGACTAAAACAAAGGTTGACTTACTATTCTAACATTTTCTTGTCTTTATATACCCCATTATCTCCCAGCAATAACTCCAATACGTCACTTCCCTCCCAATTGTGGCATAGCGGTAGATAGCTGGACTGCTTACCCGTACGTCTAGAGTTCGAATCCGGTTGCAATTCATCCTGAGTTCATCCAACTCTGATGGGTACCTAACTCTCGTTAGGGTAAGTAAAGGCGGCCGGGCATAGTCTTGACCACAATATCCCTTCTAATTCCGAGGTCACAGAAACAAGTGAACTCTACTTTACTTGTCCCGTAGACCGTCAGGTTTGGGAGGGAACTTTACTTTTTGTTTACTCTCAATATATTTCAAAAGTGTACAGTTATTGACGTTTAATACAACAAAATACACTACAACAAACTTCTGTATAAGTTTTATAAAGATAAAAATATAGGACATAACATAATCTTTTCTTAGAAAATAACATTGCATAATAGCTTCAAGGGACCAACATTTCTTGAAGACCATCCTGTGAATCCTCTATTCAGAAAACTCACCTTCCGCAAATCACGAAAACAGCTCCATCAACACCATTATGTTGATTCACTCTACAAGAGATAATAAATAGCAAAACTCAACAGAGCTCGGTCACATGAAAAACTTGACGTCTTAAGACTTGCTAAAACCAATCCCGCTGCTTAATTCCATTTGTTATATTTTGGAGTGGTAAACACAATCATTATGGGATGGTGAATAGCCGTCTACCATATTTGGCGTGCCGCCGGGAAAATGTTTTGTAAAATGTGCTTATATTTAGAACCTAAAGTAATGTTTTCTACGTCTATGATTGGTAACAAAAGGTGTTTACTAGACTGAGATTTCTCTTGTATACGTGTCTGGATTTGTTTGATTTAGACGTGACCTGGTTTAATGTCCTATCTCCGACCATCGACACAAAGATAGAAAATTAATCGTATTTCTATCTTAGAGCAGATGAAGTTTTTGAATATAACAAACTTACAGGGATCGTGACCTTGTTATATAACAAACTACAGGGATCGTGGCCTTGTTATATAATAAACTACAGGGTGCGTGGCCTTGTTATATAATTTAAAATAAGACAGTAAAGACACCCACTACCTGTTATTTTCTATAACACTAGGTTGTATAATGTCATATAACACGAACTTGATACCAACTCTACCTCTGGGTGGAGACCATAAAACGTCTGTATACAAGTAATGGCGCATTGTCCTTTGACGTCGGTTACTAGAACTCTCGCTTCCTAATCTTTCATTTTAAACACAAAATGTGTATTAAAAGACGCTCTCTCACATTGATCTAAAAAATGTATATCTTTATTAAATTTTATTTAACAGTATGAAAAAATTGATTACTTATGTCAGTAGAAACAATAGGATAGACTTTTAATGTCTTTAAAAAATAGTCTTTTGAATCAAACACCTGCTGAAATGAAAAAAAAATCACTAAGAATTTAAAAAAAAAAGCAAATAAATGTTTGTGTAATCCATGTGCACTTTACCGTGAACCTATAAATGTAATATAAACACTTACATTAGTCTGTTTCGTGGTAGACATCTGACATTTAAACAACTACAACAACAGGAATACAATACCATAGACTAAAGTTTCCACTTGAAACAACTGTATATTTTGTTCTTGTATTCATTTATACAAGTGACTTGTAGTTGTCGTAATGCGATGCTGTTTGTTGGTGTTTGTTACGAGCCTGCACTTTTGTGCTCATGGTCAAATCTAGTTTTAAACATATTTTAAGAGCACACGTTCACTATTACCACTCAACCTCACAAACCCCAGATCCACCCATACATTCTTATAAAAAAAATAAAAAAATCGCATTCCTACTACACTAATATCTGTGTTGAGTGTTATTTTGAAATGAAATTATCAATTAAGCACTCACAGTATGTGTTTTAAAAGTATTCTATTTCGTTGCTACCCAAAGGCTAGCGCTATTTATAGAAACCAGACAGTAAAGAAGATTGGTTCTACTTTTTTTCTCCCAGACCACATTCAACACTTGAAGTTTTTCTTTTACTCCTAGCGCTAATCTAATCCTGGCCCTAGGCCTGATCCTGATTATTGGCATTGACCCTTACCATAACCCTAACAGCCATACTGAAAGATTATCGATAAGCTTTATCATGCTATTTCTAATTCTTGGAATTTTTAAGATTTTAGATTTAGATTTCAAAATATTCTTTTTAGGTTTTCAAATTTTTTGTCTCAATAATAATAATAAAGTTGCAGTAGCTAATGCTCTTGATTGAAAGCAGTATCAACTTCCTCACTCTCAATTCATCACAAATCTAGAAAGTCCATTTATTTTCAAGTTGTCTACAAATGGCATCTTATATTAATCATTTTCCTAATCAATTTCCTAATTGTAAAAATGTACATGTCATGGTGTTTCAGTCTTTCAACAGTTGTGTAAGCAAACCGTGGTTAAGCAGCTACATTTTGCCCTGACATTTGACCCGAAGATCTGCAAGGATTTAATTAATTAGCCATCAGTTGTGAACATGTGCTACTTATCCAGCCAATGTTATTCCTAATTTGTTTTTTTTATCATCAAAGATTTTATTAATTAGCTGTATGTTGAGAAAATGTCGTGCTTTCTATAATGTCAACCTAGTTTCCATATTTGTTTTTGAGTTAATCAAGGATAATATAATTAGCATTAGTTATAAAAATGTCGTGTCCTTTTATTCGGTCAATCTTGTTTCTACATTTATCCCTGCGGTAATTGGTCTATATTAAATTGCCTTGACATTTTAGTCAGTTTTCCCCGTTCAATATGTGTATCACTCGGTGTGTGTAGTTGAGATGTAAAAGTCTTACTAAAGTCAAACTATGAATAGAACATAACTTACCAAACTTAGTGACAAACTCTCATAAAATTAAAACTCATTTTTTTTTCAAATTTACAGACGTTGTCTAAAATCATCTCTAGAATAAAAAGCAATTATGAACGGAAATTATTAGATTTTTTTTGTTGTAATTATTCCTATAATACTCAGGAAATGAACTCAGTGAAACGACATTTTTAATCAAATTCAAATTTTTATCAATAATTGAAGTCAAAAACACTTTTCAAGCCCAATAGCATAATAAATATATGAGCATTAAAACAAAGTTTTTAAATAGGAAATAATTTTACATTAAGGCCTATTTTAATTAATTATTTTAACTCTAGTCATAGCTATTCAATTAATATTATCAAGATGGAGACGTTACACACGCTATACAAACTCATGGTCTTTAGGTCGAGCTGATCTGAACTCCCCACATTCCCCAGGTTTTAAATTTCCCACATACCCTAATTTTTAACTCCCCAGATTCCCCAGGTTTTAACTCCCCACATTCCCCAGGTTTAACTCCCCAGATCCACCAGGTTTTAACTCCCCACATTCCCCAGGTTTTAACTTCCCAGATTCCCCAGGTTTTAACTCCCCACATTCCCCAGGTTTTAACTCCCCCAGATTCCCCAGGTTTTAATTCCTCCACATTCCCCAGGTTTTAAATTTCCCACATTCCCCAATTTTAAACTCCCCACATTCCCCAGGTTTTAACTCCCCAGATTCCCCAGGTTTTATCTCCCTATCCCTCTCTTGGAATGTCGCGGTATTTCTCTCGTTGGTGAATTGGTTAACGGGCCGCGGTTGATGCAAGGGGGATTGAAACAAATGAACTTTACTTCACCTACCCGAATGACCGCCGTAGACCTCAAAATGATAGTTTTATTGTTTTTACTCTCTTTACAAGTATTACATCCGAAAGTAACTACTCAAAACAAACAAATATTGCTAGGCATTAATAAATTTAATTTTTTTATCAGCTAACTTTTACAAGCATAATATCTAGTCTTGCTAATCTAGTTTTTTAAAATTTGTTTTAAATAAAATTGTTTTCGCCCCAAGTTCCGTGGACGTCTCTCCGCAAGTTCCGTGGATTTCCTATCTGCACTGATAAAATTTTCGCCCCAAGATCCGTGGAAATCCTTTCTGCACTGATAATATTTCCGCCCCAAGTTCCGTGGACTTGAACTCTGCACTAATAAAATTTTGGCCCCAAATTCCGTGGACTTCCTCTATGCACTGATAAAATTTTCGCCCCAAATTCCGTGGACTTCCTCTATGCACTGATAAAATTTTCGCCCCAAATTCCGTGGACTTCCTCTATGCACTGATAAAATTTTGGCCCCAAGTTCCGCGGACTTGCTCTCTGCACTGATAAAATTTCCGCCCCAAGTTTCGCGGACTTGCTCTCTGCACTGATAAAATTTTCGCCCCAAGTTCCGTGGACTTCCTCTATGCACTGATAAAATTTCCGCCCCAAGTTCCGCGGACTTGCTCTCTGCACTGATAAAATTTTGGCCCCAAGTTCCGCGGACTTGCTGTCTGCACTGATAACCAGTATGATGAGGCCACTAATGTACTACCATATCGATCTTCTCACCTTCGATTGATCGCCCTTTTAGTGACCGCCCCACAAGGACTCTCAAGCGCGTATCTAGTGCATACTAATTGTGTACCCGCGTGATAAGAGGCTTGTACTGGGTTATATATTCAAAGAACAAACTTTTAAACAAGTAAAAAATGTTAGTTTCAAGTTTTTTCTTTTATCCAACACAAGAGATAAGCGTTATCGATGGTACTACAAGGTCTAACGAATTTCATTCGCAGAACGTGCTGAGAAGGTTGACGCATACATTTAGAAAAAAAAAGCGAAAATTCTAAATAAAAGGTTCATTTAAATATATTTAAATGAAGCGAATGAGAATATCCTTAGCTATAACAGAAGGCCTACACATTGATAATCAAAAGAGATACACGCATTACATAGAGAAGTGTCACACTACATTAAACATAAAAAAATGTGCAGCTAAAAATAGCAAGATGAAGAAATATATTATGGTTCATTTTTGTTTTTAATTTAGAAACCCGAAAAATAGATCTTCATTTATTAACGTAGAGTTAAGTGAAGAATTTCAAATACATGTAAGCAAATGCATGTCGCCTATCATTACAAGAATTTACAACTTCATCTGATTACTGTTGCTAGATTAGAATGGGCTGAACAGCTTGAATATTTGCAGCTTTAATTAATGAATAATTTCAATGGATTCTCTTGTATTCATTCAAATCCATTGTAATTTGATTTTTTTTTAAATTTACTTTAAATTTAAATGGATTTTAAAATTTTTTTCTTCCTCTAAACATTTATGCCAAAATATTTTTTTAAAGCAGTAATTAATTGTATAATCCATTATCATTAATTGGCTGACTTTATTCCAGTTTTTCACACATTAACAATATTGAGAACAATTTGTTTTCTTTCAATTAAATGTCTCAGCTGCTTCGAGGAACCCCGCTGCGCCACATTTTGCGCCGAATCTACAAGTAATTAAAAGCGTTTGTTTGGCGTTTGTTTCAATCACCGCCAGAGACAAACGTCAGAATGACACTAATTAAAATACGCAACAGTTGAAAATATGGGACGGTGTGGAACAGCAATATAGTGATAAAGTAAAATGTAGATCCCCTTCCAAACCTGACGGTCTATGGGGCAAGTGAAGT